>NW_025953567.1:831078-852272 GCF_022495145.1 Xylaria bambusicola
TTAATAAAATACTTGCCTGTTGCCTTTATTTTTTTAATAAATATGTTTTGTTTTATTTTTTTTTTAATTTGTTGGCTATGCTTGTGAACCATTTTTTCCCCCCCCCCCCCCCCCCCCCCCTCTCTTTAGGGAACGTGAGACATTTGGAGCCTTCATAGCAAGTGTTATTTTTTTGGGCCCCATTGCTTTCACAGAAGTTTTTGTTTTCTTTTTATGAAACTCACTTTGCTCTTAAGCTATTATGAGGGCGCTAACATCAGTCCAGTCTCCTCGATGATCTTGATGAAGACCTTCTTTCCGAGCTTGACGATGTTGTTCGTAACAACCAGCTTGCTAGGTTACCGTACGCACGAAGTGGAGCAGCTGAAATACTGCTTCATGAGCAGTACCCCAATCTAGCGGAAGACATACACGAGGAGAGACAGGTGCGCGTGAAGGATATGGTTTTTAGAGCCACCTTTAGGGATGATGAAAGGAGAAGCTCTTCATATAGGACTCGGTACGGCAGTTTCGACGATTTTGCTAGTGTTTCACCAATAACCGATAAAACCGCGCGGCAGAAATCGAAAGTCGCACGTAATGAGCCGTTCAGCCCAGATCTCCGGCCCAAAACTTCCATGGCTGACCTTATGTTCAATATGGAGGGGGATGAGGAATTAAATGATGTTAGCCCCTTGTCTCCGAGCCCTAGGCGTATCAGCGCTAAGGACCATGATGACTTGGATCGTCTGCCGCCATTGTCAACATCTCAGCGTGGTCTCCCAGGAAGTGGTTCATTGGGCGCGCCCGGAATTGTCCCAGCATCTCCGGCTTTAGCATCATCTCCAGCTCTACAGCCACCTGGACTATCAAACGATGTTTCGCCACAACACCCACTGACTGCAAACCCCTGGGGGTCATCAAACTTGCCTATCAGTCGTTTGAACCTGCGAGAAACGCTGGCTGAATCGAAACCGGTACAATCAGCACTTTCAGCTGGCCTGGCCGCGCAAAATCGTGACCCCGGCTCCAAGACCACTCCCCAAAAGCTTTCACAGAAGGAGAGAAAGAAGCAGCTGCTGCAAAAAGCTGAGCAGGCTGCCCGTGAGGAAGCCGAGGCCAAACAACAGTTACAGAAACCCTGGAGTGAAGTTGGCGATAAAAAGGGCGCGCCTTGGAAAAAACAAACGAAAGCAGAACCTGCAATGCCTATGAGCAGCCTGCTTCACCCTGACTCGGCCTTTCTTGCAGGGTCTTCTAGTCCTAAAACATCAGTCTCTTCCCAGACTTCATCAAATAAACCTATACCTAGGCGAGCTGCATCACCCGATACAAGGTTTTCTGGGCAGAAGTCAAGCAATCCATCAAAATTGCCTCCAGCATCCCCACGTCCTGATTCCCAGCCAATGACTCCCCATTCAAAGTCATACATTAAGCGTACGCCCAAATTTGAACAGGAAATTGGCGTTCCCCTCGCAGACATTATTGGCCAACAACAGAGAGAGCAGCAGAGCCGCCGCGAGGCTGTCGCCAAGCGCAGTTTGCAAGAGATCCAACAGGAGCAAGAATTTCAAGAGTGGTGGGACCAGGAAAGCCGCCGTGCTCAAGAGGAAGAAGCGAGGAGAGTTGCTCGCGAAGGGAACAAGGACAAAAAGAAGGATGGTGGACGACGTGGGCGGGGTAGTAATAATAAGTCTAAGGACAGCTCTCGTTCCGGAACCGCCGGAGCAGGGAGCAAGAAAGGTCCGGCCGCCACGCCCGAGGCTGGCCCTTCCAGCTCACAGGGCAAAAGGAAGGTCTCTAACGGAAAGGCTTAGAATATAGATCTCATGCATTTATATGGGCTAGAGACGTCTCTCGGGAGACACATATCCATTATCGGAGTTCCGGGGCTATATTGAGCTTGACTTTAAGGCTGGAGGATTCAGCGCGATGGGATGTATATACAATCAGGAGAACAATGCGTGTGTTGGGGCTACGTGTACATACATATCTTCACTCCAAAGCTCCCTACTTAATGCATGCGATTTGTTCTACTCTACCAGTTGAGTCTAACAGGCAGATATTACCTTTCATAGCCCACTTCTCCATAATTACGGTGCCGTCGTAGGGACAATGCCACCTAAGCCACGAGCCGAGATTAGGGTACAGACACATCGAGGAAAAGGATGAAATGGAGTGTTCCGTTAAGTCTCGGAGGCTATTCGGGTCAGCTTAGGTAATTGCATATATCTTAATAAGCAGTTCAGAAGATGACTAATAAGTGGGGTAAATGGATGAGTCATTCAGTTATCCAGTACGGAAGGAGAGTTGTATGAATAGGAATACAGAATACGGTCTTCCTGACCGCGGGGATAACCCGCTGTATATAGACCTAGCCGCTGCCCTGTAGGGTGCCCTGAAGGGTTCCCTATCGAACCTACTGTAAGGTTCGAACCTATGACTCGTACCCAGATGACTAATACCCTGCAGGTGAATTACCTAATTAGGTATTAGGTAAACAACCTGACTAACATCCCCCCTTAATTTTATAAGTTAAATACAGCTTATAGAATTAGTAATCCAGTTTTAGGAAAAATAGATAAAACCTATTAAATTAATAAATAAAGGAAAAAAGTAAAACCTTTATAAGAATCTTAAAGGAAAAGTGAAAAAACCCTTTATATATATATATATAAGGTAATAAATACCTTAAGGTGGGGAAAAAAGTATAATAGTCAATATATAAAAACCTCGTTTATTAATTATTATTAATTATTTAAATTTATAACGTGCAATTATAATAAATATAAGTGAATATATTTAATAAAAAAACTATACATTATATAGAAAAAAGTTATTTTATTTAAAAAAACCATATAATGGATAAAAAATTACGTTAAAAGTAAACTTTTATATATAAGGAAAAAGCTTTTATATATATATACCCGCTAATGCTTTAAAAGTATTAAACCTTGGTTTAGCTGATATTTTGACTAGAAAATTAGCTAAATTGTCTTTAGAGGGGGTATATATTAATTAAACTTGTTTATTATTTACCGTATCTTTTAAAAAGTGGTAAATAATAAAAATATACTTAGATTTTTTATAAAATTCTTAATTTTTAGTTAATTTAATATATTTAAAGTTTTTATTTTGTAAAAAGGAAATATATTTACTATTAAAGGTTTTTTAAATCTTTTTTAATATTATTATAGTTACCTTTAAAACTGCTTTAATAAATTTAATAAATATTAATTTATTTAGGAATACTCTTTTCTTTTATTATTTCTATTTAAGGTTTAATTTAATCTTTTTAATAAATTATTAAATAATCCTTTTATTTTAAAATTGCTTTATCTTTAAGCTCTTTAATTAGATATTTTTTTAAAAGCATATAGCCAGTCGCTTTAAAATAATATATTTCTTTTTTAAAGCAGCATTCTTCCGGTTAATATCCTATTAAACTATAGGGTCGACTTATTAATCGTTAAAAAGCTTTTATACAATTTTAATTATAGGTAAAAATAAAGTAAAGAGGAATAAATCTTTTAACTAATATAATATTTAATAGGTATAGTTTAAAATAATCTTATTTTTAATTAGCTACTTTAAATTAATTATAATATTATATTTAATATTAATAACCTAAAAGGTTTAATCTTTAAACCTTTATCTATTTACTTTTAAAGTAATAATAAGGTATTAATTAACTATATTAATAAATTATCCTTAATAATTATTTAATTATTAGGGTTATTTTAAAGTAGTTAACCTAGCTTTTAATTAATAGCTAACGTAATAAGTTAATTTATAATTAATTATTAAATATATTTAAACTTTAATATTATATAATATAATAGTTTTTATTTTAAAATTATTTATTTATATTTAAATAGGATATATAAATTAAATAATATTTTAATTACTTTTTATATAGGTTAAGGATAATTTATAAATTATTAAAAAGTTTTCTAGCAATTTAATTAGTTTTCCAATTTAGATTTAATAAAAAAGGAATTAATAAGCTTTTCTTTACTTTCTTTATTTTATATTTAAACTATATTCTTACTTTTTTTAAGGTAATCTATAATTTAATATTTTATTTTACTATAATTAAAGTAAATATCGTTTTCCTAATAAGTCTTTTTCTTTTCCTTTAAAAGCTTTATCCTTTTAAGCTTTATTATAATATTCCCCTTATTTATATTCTTTTTATTATTAAAGTTATAATTAATAGAACTAATAGCTTATTTTTTCTTTTAGCAATTATAATAATAATTATAATTATATATTACCTTTATTACCTTATTGTAAAAGTATTTATATAGCATTAAGAGGTTAATATTAACTTCAAATACTTTAATTCCAAAGTTAAGGTTAATATATTTCTATAAAAATTAAAACCATTTAGATTTAAGCAACTTTAACTTCAATATTAGGTTATTAAATTAAAAAATAAATTAATAAATATTAAAACCTAACTTAAAGTAAAACTTATTTAAGGTATTTTATATTTAAATAGTTTAGTTTAAATTATAATAGGCTATTTTTAACATTTATACCATTTTAACTAAACTATTATACAATTAAGTAATAAAATAAAAATAAATTTTAACTGCTTTTTTAATATCTTCCTTTAAAAGGGATATAATATAATATATTTAGCTTTTTTTAATATAATATATTATTATATTTTTTTTAAATTTATTAATTAGCTTTCCTAATTAATTATTAAATAAGTCTTTATTTTTAAAAAAGGTGCTTAGATTAGCTTTATAAGTTTTAACCTTTTTTATATATTTTAGGTTTAAGCTTATAAGGTTACCCATTAAGCTAATTATTTTAAAAACAACTTATATCGCTATACTAATTAATTTAAAGTTAATTTTGCTAAAGGTACTTTTAATTATGCTTTTTTATAATATTAAGGTTAGGCTACCTCTTTTTATTTAAGCTTAAAAAGCAGTAATTTGTTTTTATAGCTATTAGATTAAGGCAGCTTAATCGGTAATACTTATTTTATCTACTAATTAAGGTAATTCTATTAATCCTTCATTTAAATTAAGGTCTAATAGTAAAAGCATTATATTTTTTAATTTAAGGTTTAAAAAGTTGTAAAAGCTATTTTTAAACTTAATATTAATCTCTTCTTCCTTAATAAAAGGGATAGAGTTTTAAATTAATTATTTATTAGCTAACGCATCTCCTACTTGACCTGGCCACCCAATTGACCTGGCCACCCCAATAACCTATATAAAATCCCATTACTTTAATCTTTAATAACTTTGCGAGTACTAATTGTACGGTTTAATAATTAGTACCGTTAAATCCGTTAGTTCAAGGGGAATCCAAAGATATTTTTTACTATTTTTTACAAAATTTATTAAGCGAGATATTAAGCAATACGCTAAAGTGGCGCTAAGCAAGGATTATTTTAACGCTTACTTTAGCGTATTGCTTAATAACTCCGCGAATATAAGTCGTAAGAGTTAGTAAAGGGTACCGTTAAATAGCTCTTTTTATTACAAATCTAATGGTATATTTTATTATTTTATACGACTAATATTCGTAAAGTTATTAAATTATCACGTGATTAGCGCACCGACGTTTCTTGTATGGGCTGGGGGGGTGGCCAGCTCAATTGGGTGGCCAGGTCAAGTGGGAGATGCGTTATAGGAATATTAAATATAATATATAATAATAATTATTAAAATTGTTTCGGATTATTTATTTTAATTAAGGTCTTTTTAATTTTAAAGGATATAAGGTTTAATTTTATTAATTAGGTTTATTATAAGGTTATATTTATTTATTATTAAATATAAAACATAATAATAAGGGGGGAAAGGTTTAATTTATAAATTATAAATAATAACAATTAAATATAAATAATATATTTATATAGCATTTATTAATAAAAAGAAGGAGCTTAAAATAATATTATAATTAAAAGTTTAAGGTATAACTATATTAATACTATAGATAAAAATTCTAAGTTAAAGAAGAAAGAAAGGAAAAATAAAATTAAAATATAAGCATACGTAGAAATATATATATATTAATAGCTATTATAGGTTATATAACTTTATTAGTATAAGTCTTATATATCTTTATAATATCCTTTTATAATATATATAATATTCCAACATAATATATGTTTAATACGTTTGTTATAAATTTTAATATAGTAGAATGCATTTTTAATATTATATTATATGTGACGATCGTCACGTACGGTCAGACGAGACTTAACCTGACCTGTCAATATAAGCTAAGGTAGTGAGCCAGACTGACGGCTTATTATCCTGTATCCTTTTGACCCAAGGACCGTGGCGCAGTTGGTTAGCTTACAGCTGCGTACGTTACATTATATAACTATTATAATAGGGCTAGGAATAAGGACATGAACATTATGGAAAAAAAAGTATAGCGGATGCTTTATTTTGATTTCTCTTATTGCTTTTATATATATAAGATATAGGTTACCTTAATATAAGTTAAATAAATAAAACCTAACAAATAGCTTATAATATACCTTAAAGAATATATATTGCTTTACCTTTTATATTTATTAATTAAATCTTTTTATATATTATTTTATAATTTTTAATAAAAGGGTATAGGTTTATTAGTTTATTATTATTACTTATTAGTTATCCCTTTAGCTCCCTTTATATTAGTATCTTTAATAAGGCTAATAAAACTAAAATGTTTAATACTCCTTAAAGTATAACCTATAATTAGAAGATTAATACTTTAACTAATAAAGCTTATAAAGATAAAATATTAAATATTTACTTTTAAAAAGTTTATTACCTTCTTTTTTATTTTTTAAATTTTACTATTCGGATATAATGCCTTATTAATCATTTTAATTCTTACTATATAAAATTACTTAAAATATAAAAACTAAAGCAATAATATAAAGAATTAAGTTAATATATGCCTATTAAAATAGCCTATAAATTAAAAATAACTTAAAAAGAAATTATTAATTAAACTATTAATAAACATTAATTTAAAAATAATAAATTATAACTTATATTTCCTTTCCTTATTTTACTAAGTTCTTTTAATTAATTTAACTGTTTATAAGATATTATATAAGCCTTTATAAATAAAGCTAAGCAAACTTTTACCTTACTATATAAATAAATAAAAGAATAAGGAGCGAATAGTAAAAAATAAAATAGTTAAACTCTTATATTTAATTTTAAAAGTTTTTATTACTTCCATTTCCTTAAATTATTATAAAAGATATTTTTATAATATTATAAACTTATAATTGAAACTATTTTATTTATTTAATTTCCCTATATTATTAAAGAAGAATTCCTAAATTTAAATAATATTGCCTATATTAATACCTACTAGTAATTATTTAATTAATAAACCTAATAGCATTATTTTAAATAACCTAAGAATTAAAGGATTTACTTTTTTAGATTTATTATTTTATAAAATAATAGCTTTATAGAAGCTTATTTTTATAATTATTTATATTGTTAGCTTTTTTATTTTTAACCTTGCTTTATACTTTTAAAACCTTTTTAATAATAATAAGGTTATAAAATAGCTTAAAAGATTAAAGTAGCTCTTTAAGTCTTATTAACTTCTCTTTAAAGAATAGGTTAATTAACTTCCTTATTAAATAAAGATAATAATTAAAAAGCATATAATTTAATATTTAATTAGTTTTATAATAGATTGGAATAAAGTAAAAAGGATCTTTAAAAGCAAATATAAAGCTAATAATCTGGAATAAACTTAATCTAAATAAAGATAATTTATATAATTATTTACTTAAAGATATATAACCCTATAGGATTATACCTATTTTTTCCTTTAATATATTGCTATAATTATTAAATTAAAGGAAGAAATCCCCTTTATTCCAAAGGTTTTTTATATATATAATTTAATTAAAGCTATCCTTATTAATTAATTATAATAAATCCTAATTTATAATATAATTATTAAGGATAAACTACGAAGTAAAGGTTATAAGGAAGTTTTAATAATATTAAAGGGATAGGCTAATATTGAAATATCTTTTTAACTTTAAAATAGCCTTATTATATTAATAATTATTTTAAATATTAACTATTAATTGTTAAATGCCCCTATATACCCTTTTATATCCTTAATTATTAAAAGCTATTAAGCCCCCCCCTTATAGTAGTATTATTATTAAACCTTATAAATAATAATATTATAGTATTAGCTTTAATAATTTAAAGAAACCTATATATTAATTAATTAATTATATAAATTTAAAGCTTATTTATTAGCTTTATATATATAATAAAGTTTATTAATAAATTATTATAATTATTAATGGACCGAACTTAATATTACACACCTTTTAATTAATTATTATAATAGGAAGTAAATTAATAATAGAGCTAAAATATTAATAATTAATAAATATATATATATATTACCTAAATCCGTTAACCTAAGCCCTATAAAAGAAATAATATTTAAAGTAATAATAAGTATATTAATTTTATTAATTTTAATAAATATAATACCGGATATAATTCCGTTAGTAATAATAAGCGTAACAACTTTAACTATTATAAATATCGAAATATTAATTATTAAATATAAAACTGCCCAATTATATATAACGCTTATTTATATAAAGCTTTTTATATTATAAATAAAAAAAGGGCTTTATATATTAAATCCCTTAATATATTATTATATATTTAATACCTTATAGTTAATTAGGATAAAATAATAAAAGGAATTAATAAAAAAGGTTATATTATATTTATATTATTTTAGATCTTTTATAACTTTGTTAATAGTTACTTTCTTATTGCTAAAAGCGTTTATTAGGTCTTATATAAGTATAAATTCCTTATGGAAAACCTTACCTTTAAATAGAAAATAGTATAGGTAAACTTTAAACCTATTAAAAATATAGGGTTATTAAAGATAATTTAGCTATAAGGACTAATGTTAGTTTTTAAGTAATTAATGTAAAAAGAATAGTTATTTAAATTAGCTATAGCTTTTTAAGTAAATTCCGTTTATATAAGATAAAAAGGTATAGAAATTTTAAAATATAAGGATTATCTTAAATTTAAATATATTAAATAAATAAAATTTTAAAATAAAAAAAGGTATATTATATTAAAAGTAATAAATAAATAATTTATTAAAGATAATTTAAGGCTATTTATATTAATATTTATAAAGATTTTTAATATTAATTTAATTATTAATGCTATAGCTATAAAACTATAACGAATTAATAAAATGGAAAATATTTATAAATAAAATATTAGGAAGGATGTTTAATAATTAGCATTTAAGGGAAAAAGCAACTTATAAAGTATAATAATGGAAATATTTAAACTTATCCGAAAAATTAAATAGTAATAAGTATTTTTAAATTAGATTTAAAATTTAATAAAGGTTAAAGTAGGACTAATTTAGGAAAGACTTTTAAATCTATTCCTTAATGTATTTTAATTTATAGCTTCCTAAGCCTTTAAAATAGGAAAGATATCCGGGAAAAAGAATATCCAAATGCAATTAAATATATAAACCTTTTAAATTAATAATTAAAATAAGCTAAATAAGCTTAATAGTTAAGTAATGTTAAAATTTATATTTCTATTAATCTTTATTAATAATATATATATAGAAATTTAAAAATTAACGTAAAGAATTTATAAAACTTTAAATATAGAAATTAACCTATTTTAAATGGAAAATTATATAAAAGGAACCCTTAAAATAGCTATATAAATTAGGGAAACCCTATATAATGCTATAATTATTAAGCTATTTAATATTAAAGCTTAAATATCTTTTATTATTAAAAGCTATATTAAAAAGAATAGTATATTAATAATTAATATAGCAATAATATAAAATAAATACTTTAATAAAAAAACAGCCCCTTTTAATAATTATTACGAATTAATCGTTTAACCAATATAGCTAATAGTGAAGTATATACTTTAAATACCTATATATATTATATTAAATAAATTTATTATAACCCTTTTACTTTTAGGAATAAACTTTTTAAAAATTATAAATTATATTCTATACTTTAAAAAAGGAGTATTAATAATAACTATTATAATTAATAATATATATATTATTATATTAGCTATTACCTTTATTTTAAATAGGCTATATAATAAAAATGCTTTATAAGCTATAGAAAATTAATAGTTATTTACTTTTAAGGAAGTATAGTAAATAGCTATAAAAAGCCTTTATTAAATAATTAAATATTACTATTATTATATATTATTAAAGTTACCTTTAATATAATAATTAACTTCGATAACTAAATAAATATTAATTAATAAAGAATTGTATTATTATAAAAATAGTTTATTAATTAATATAATTATTTAAAACTTAATAACGGAAATAGAGTAATTAGTTTATTCTTAAATAACAAATTCTTATAAATATTTAAAAAGATTTTTAATAAAGCTATATATAATATAAAGGAAAGAAAACTTATAATAGTAAAAAAAATAACTTTATAAATATTAAACATTTTTATAAATATAATATATAAGTTAAAAGTTTAAAAAGTATACCTTATTAATAATGTTAAATATAATAGAAATACTTTATTAAAAATAATATATTAAAAAGAAAAAGCCTTAAAAGAAATAAAGAATTAAAAAAAGGAAACTAAAATAAAAGATAATAAAATGTTTAATAATATTTACCTACAATTTATATAATAATTAAAAGGAATTAGGTTAATAGCTATACGGTTAAAAAAGATACAAGAATAATTAAATAATATAAAATTAAGTAATTAAGAAAAATACTTACTTATTAAAGTATTATATTAATAAAAAATAGCTCTATTATAGGATTTTAATAGAATAGGAAGGGTAAGGAAGGAAATAGTCCCTTTTTATAAAATTAAAACTATAAAACATAATATATAATAAATAAAGGGAATACTAATTTTAATACTATTATAGTTAAAAGTTTTAAAGGTTTTAAAGATTTAAATAATAAACGGGGTCCTTAAAGAAAGTTATAAACCCTATTAAAATGCTTAATTTATAATAAAAAAGAAGGATAGTAACTTATATCGCGATTGGGGGTTTAAGGCATAGCTATATTAATGCTATAGATGAAGATTTTAAGCTAAGGAAGAAAGGAAGGAAAGATGAAACTAGAATATAAACGTACGTAGAAATATATATATACTAACAGCTATTATAGGTTATATAACCTTATTGGTATAGGTTTCGTGTATCTTTATAGTGTCCCTTTATAGTATGTATAATATTCCAGCATAGTATATATTTAATACGTTTATTATATTTCCCATTACTAAAATTAAAATATAGGCGTAAAACAGGTTAAGGAATTACTTATAGCATCTAGTTTTAATTATAATGCTATTTCGTACGGTAATATTATTATCGGGATAATTAATAACGAATTTATTAGCTATTATAGCTTTTATCTATTCGTTTAACTATTTAGGCGGTCTTAATATATTAGGCTATTTTTTATAAAACTTTTATATTTTAATTAATAAATTTTTAAAATTCTTTATTAAATATTAAATATTATTAGGGTTATAACCTTTTTAAGCAACTTAATATTATAATATTTTATTACGCCCTATTATTTATAACCTAAATAGCTGCTTAACTTTCTATTTTAGTTTTCCTTTAATGTCTTTAAGTTTTAATAATAGTTAAGTTTATTAAGGTAGCGGGCTTTTATTTACTTTATATAATTAATCTATATAGAAAAGGTTAATTATTTTTATTAACTTTAAGAGGTTTAATATATAGCTATATCCTTTTTTTTAAGTATTTTAAAGGGTCCAACCTATTAGGAGTTTAATTAGGTAATTGGGCTATTGGTTATAAAGCTTTTCTTTTTTAGGAAGACCTTATCTTTTATATAGAAGTTTATTAAGCGTTGCTTTTTATTTACCTATATTTTTTACCTTTTTTATATAGCTTTTACTACTTTATAAATTACTTTTTATATTTTATAGGTTTATTATATTAACTATTAGGCTAGCTTTTTAGGTACTATCTTTTTAACGGTATTTAATAAGAGTAGCAATAAAGGGTTCTTTATATTAGTTCCTATTAAAACCTTTAATAGTGTTATAACTTGGTAATCCGCAGCCCCACCCACTGGGCCAAGCCCCAAAAGGGACGTAGAATACCAAGGTTGGATCTTGGCATTCCAATAGTGGGCTATATGGGCTAGAAGGTCTACGGTGCCGTAGCGTACGCAGCCACCTTCTATAACTAATAGTGCTATATTAATAGCTAAATATTAGGAGGCGTTATATATAAAATTTAATATAGATAAATAGGGGCTTTAATTATTTTAATATTTATTAATATAAAAGCGTAACCATTAATTTAACTTTTAATTTGTAAACTTTATAGCTCTTTACGTTTAGGGGTAAAGGGTGCTCCTATATTAATATTTAATACAGGTTAATTTATTAATTTTCGCTAAGAAGTATAAAATAAAGGGTCCTATATTATTTAAAATCTATACCTTTAAAAAACTTAAGAAACGGTAAGTATATTTATAATATTAATATATTACATTTTTTACTAACGCATCTCCCACTTGACCTGGCCACCCAATTGACCTGGCCACCCCACCAGCCCATACAAACAACGTCGGTGTGTTAATCACGTGATAATTAAATAACTTTACAAATATTAGTCGTATGAAATAATAAAATATACCATTAGATTCGTAATAAGAAGAGCTATTCAACGGTACCCTTTACTAACTTTTACGATTTTTACTCGCGGAATTATTAAGCAATACGCTAAAGTAAGCGTTAAATTAATCCTTGCTTAGCATTCCTTTAGCGTATTGCTTAATATCTCGCTTAATAAATTTTATAAAAAATAGTAAAAAATACCGTTGAATTCCCCTTTAAATCACGGATTTAAAGGTATTAATTATTAAATTGTACGATCAACATTCATAAAGTTATTAAAGATTGAAATAATGGGGTTTTATATAGGTTATTGGGGTGGCCAGGTCAAGTGGGAGATGCGTTATATTGTTTTTTTTATTAGGTATTATAATTAATAGGCGGTTAAATTTATTAATAAATACCTATATATAATTATAGCTATATTTATTTAAAGGTATATCCTTCCCATTAATTATAATATAATGCTAAATAGCTATAGGAATTAATAATAGGTATAATAATCTAGGTATCTTATTTTAGGGGATCTTATTCCGTTAATAATTATAATAATTATAAATATATATTTAAATATCCTATTTTAATAAAGGCTAATAATAATCCTGTTTAATTATTTTAATATATTTATTTTACTTAGGGTAAGCAGTAATTATTAAATAGTAGGCTTTTTTAATTAAAGCTATTTAAAGATAAACCTTTAAGTTAAAGGTTTATTTTAAAATAATTAACCAATAGTTTTTACATTCCAGACCTTATTTTTCGTTTTTTTACTAGATTAAATCTACTAAGTTGGAGCTATATAGTACTATTGCCTCCTTTTCTACGGTAGCTACCGGCCCTTTTAAGGCTTTAAATAGGATTAAAGCTATATTATATTCTTTAGCTTTATAGGCTTTAACGGTTAGTAGATTAATTGTTTTACAAAATAGCGTATTTATTATTACGTTTTTTTAATTAAGCTAATATTGGAAGGTAATATTAAAGTTAAATAAAAAGTTTATCTATTTTATTTATTTTATAAAGAAGACTTTTTTAATAGTAAAATATAGTAGGGCTTAATAATTAATTATTATAAAGAACTTTATACTTAATAGCTTTAAGCAATTATACTTTATAGTTTAAACTATAATTAATAGTTCTTTATTTTATATAAAATAGGCTTATTTAATTAGTAATATAGTTTTTAAAAAATACTTTATAAGCTAATTTCTTTATTAATTTAAAAGCTTTATATTATTTATTACCTATTTTAAATAATATACCCTTTTTAAATAAATAGTTTAAAGGTTTAACTATATCGTTAATATAATATATAAATATCCGGATAAAGTTATATAACTTTAGGAATAAATGGATAACTTAAGTATTAATTAAATCTTTGAAATTCTAATTAATAATAGTATTTATTTTTTTAAGGTCTATTTGGACATTTTATCCGGCTTTTAGGATTATACCTAGGTAGTTTATAGAGGTTACATTAAAGTAGGATTTTTTTATATTTCCTTAAAACCCAGTATTATAAAGGCAATATATTACCTCTTTATATTATTTTTAATATTTTTTTTTATTATTTATAAATATTAAGACATTATTAATATAAATATTAATAAAAAGGTTAAATAGTTTATATAATTAAAAATTAATAAAGTTTTATTATTAGGTAGAGCTAATCTTTAATCTAAAGGGTAGGACTAACTATTAGAATATTCCTTATTAGGTTTAAAATATTATTAAATATTAAGATTTTAAGGCTATCCTTAATTTATAAAAAGCTTTAATAATATTAAGCTTAATATAACGTTTAACCCTTTAATTATTATATATAGTGCTATTTAAATTTAGCATTAGGATAATATAATCTTTTAAGTATTTATTTTTTTATTAATAATTAATATAAAACTATTTTTTAGTTAAATTTAGTTTAAAGGCGAAGAGGATAAGAAAGGTATTTGCTTTTATATAAGGTTTAATAAAGCTATAGGTTAATAATTTATTTATTATTTCTTTTTTTAATAGTAAGTATTAAATTGGAATTTAATATTAAGGGAAGCTATTTAAAGGGTTATTAATAATAGTTTTAAGAACTATATTATATCCCAATTATAATAGGGATAATTTATTAGCTTTTACTTTTAAAAAGAACCCTTTTAAATAAGTTAACTTTTTAAGGATTAGGTAATAAATTAGCTTAATATATTTAAAGTCTTCGTTTTATAAAAAGGGAATATGCTTATTATTAAAAGTCTTTTAAATCTTTTTTAATATTATTATAGTTACCTTTAAAGCTACTTTAATAAATTTAATAAGTATTAATTCATTAAGGAATACTCTTTTTTTCTATTATTTCCATTTAGGGTTTAACTTAATTTTCTTAATAAATTATTAAATAATCCTTTTATTTTAAAATTGCTTTATTTTTAGACTTTTAGGTTAGATGTTTTTTCGGGGGTATATAGCTAGTTACTTTAAAATAATATATTTCTTTTTTAAAGCGGTATCCCTTTAATTAGCGTTCTATTGGATAACGGGATCGATTTATTAATTATTAGGAAACTTTTAAACAATTTCGATTATAGGTAAAAATAAGGCAAGGGGGAGTAAATTTTCCAATTAATATAATATTTAACGGATATAATTTAAAGTAATCTTATTTTTAGCTAATTACTTTAAACTAATTATAATATTATATTTAGTATTAATAACTTAAAAGGTTTAATTTTTAAACCTTTATTTATTTATTTTTAAAATAATAATAAGGTATTAATTAACTATATTAATAAGTTATCTTTAATGGTTATTTAATTATTATAATTATTTTAAAATAATTAACCTAATTTTTAATTAATAGTTAATGCAGTAAGTTAATTTATAATTAATCATTAAATATATTTAAGCTTTAATATTATATAATATAATAGCTTTTATTCCAAAATTATTTATTTATATTTAAATAGAGTATATAAATTAAATAATATTTTAATTACTTTTTATATAAGTTAAGGATAGTTTATAAATTATTAAGAAGTTTTTTAACAGTTTAATTAGTTTTTTAATTTAGATTTAATAAAAGAGAAGTTAATGGGCTTTTCTTTATTTTCCTTATTTTATATTTAATTTATATTTTTGCTTTTTCCGGGGTAATCTGTGACGATCGTCACGTACGGTCAGACGAGACTTGACCTGACCTGTCAATATAAGCTAAGGTAGTGAGCCAGACTGACGGCTTATTATCCTGTATCCTTTTGACCCAAGGACCGTGGCGCAGTTGGTTAGCTTACAGCTGCGTACGTTACATAATCTATAATGCGGTATCCTATTTTACTATAGTTAAAATAGGTATCGTTTTCTTAATAGGTTTTTCTTTCTTCCTTTAAAAGCTTTATTCCTTTAGGCTTTATTATAATATTCCTCTTATTTATATTCCTCTTATTATTAAAGTTATAATTAATAAAGCTAGCAGCTTATTTCTTTTTTTAATAATTATAATAATAATTATAATTATATATTGCCTTTATTACTTTATTATAAAAGCGTTTATATAATATTAATGGATTACTATTAGCTTTAAATACTTTAATTCCAAGGTTAAGGTTAATATATTTTTATAAGAATTAAGACTATTTAGATTTAAGCAACTTTAACTTTAAGGCTAGGTTATTAAATTAAAAAATAAATTAATAAACGTTAAAATCTAGCTTAAAGTAGAACTTATTTAAAGTATTTTATACCTGGGTAGCTTAGTTTAAATTATAATAAGCCATTTTTAACGTTTATACCATTTTAACTAAACTGCTATACAGTTAAATAATGGAACGGAAGCGAATTTTAACCGCTTTTTTAGCATTTTCCTTTAGGAGGGATATAATATAACGCATTTAGCTTTTTTTAATATAGTATATTATTACATTTTTTTTAAATTTATCGGTTAACTTTTTTAGCTAATTATTAAATAAGTTTTTATTTTTAAAAAAGGTACTTAGGTTAGCTTTATAAGCCTTAGCCTTTTTTATATATTCCAGGTTTAAGCTTATAAGGTTGCCCATTAAGCTAATTATTTTAAAAATAACTTATATAGCTATATTAATTAACTTAAAGTTAATTCTACCAAAGGTACTTTTAATTATACTTTTTTATAACACTAGGGTTAAGCTACCTCTTTTTATTTAAGCTTAAAAAGCGGTAATCTATTCTTATAGCTACTAGATTAAAGTAGCTTAATTAATAATGCTTATTTTATTTATTAGTTAGGGTAGTTTTATTAATTCTTTATTTAAATTAAGGTTTAATAGTAGAAGCGTTATATCTTCCAATTTAAGGTTTAGAAAGTCTTAAAAGTTATTTTTAAATTTAATATCAATTTCTTTTTCTTCGATAAAAAGGATAAGGTTTTAAGTTAATTATTTATTAATTATAGGAACGTTAAATATAATATATAATAATAGTTATTAAAATTGTTTTAAGTTATCTATTTTAATTAAGGTCTTTTTAGTTTTAAGGGGCATAGGGTTTAATTTTATCGGTTAGGTTTATTATAAGGTTATATTTATTTATTATTAAGTACGGGATATAATAATAAAGGGGAAAAAGGTTTAATTTATAGATCGTAGATAATAGCAATTAGATATAGGTAATATACTTATACAGCATTTATTAGCAAAAAGGAGGAGCTTAAAATAATATTACAATTAAAGGTTTAAAATATAGCTATATTAATACTATAAACGAAGATTTTAAACTAAGGAAGAAAGGAAGAAAAGATAAAACTAAAATATAAACATGTATAGAGATATATATATACTAACAGCTATTATAAGTTACGTGACCTTATCAGCATAGGTTTCGCGTATCTTTATAGTATCCCTTTATAATACGTACAATGTTCCGGCACAGTATATATCTAATACGTTCGTCACAGCTTATAGCTAATTAACTTAACAACTAAACTTAATATTATTACTATTTAAAATACCTTCCTATTATAAAGCTATAATAAATTTATTAAAGAATTTATAATATATTAAATCTTATTAATAGTAAATCTCTTTTTAAGATACGATTAACTACCCTTAATATTAGAATATAAAGCAATAACTGCTTTTTAAACCTTATTAAAAGTCCTTTAAATAATAAATATCCTATAAGGAGCTATTAACTTTATTACCTATTTTTTAAAAATAGTAGGCTAAATCCTATATAATATAGTATTATAATGCTATAAACCCTTCTTTAATAATATTAATATAAAAGGACTAACTTTCCGCTATAATAATTAAAAGATTAACTTAAATATTTGGAAATTTATATATAAGTATATTAAAAACATTAATGCTATATTATTAAATCTTAAACTTTTAAAAGCAATAGCTAATAAAAAAAAAAGCAAATAGTATAAGTCGTTAATAGTATTAATAGGATATATATATAATACTTATAAATAGTAGCTTATAGGTATTAAAATAGTTAAAATTATAAAATAGTAACTATATAAGAATAAAATTAAAGTTTAAACATTTTTAAGAATTATTAGCTATTATAAGGTATAGGTTTAAAATTACGCCACTATTGCACTACCCTTTACACAACTACTATACCGGAATGTAAAGTTCATTTAAAAAACTAATTAATAAATAGCTATAAAAAACTTATAAATAGCAATCATAAGTATACTATATTTAATTACCCTAAATTATAAGGAAGGTAAAATATAATTTAAGGTAAATGCTTTAATAAAAGGTTAAGGATATATCTTCTATTAAAAAGTATATAAAAAATAAAAACCTATAAAATATAAATTAAAAATATAATAAAAAGGAAAATTGATTTATAATACTATTAAAAAAGAATATTTAAGGGTTATTAAATTATTCCAGCATTTTTAAAATTACTTATATAACGTTAAATTCTACCTTAAAATAAATATAAAAGTCCTAATCGCCTAGCTTTATAATAGGTTCTTAGCGCTACTAGGAGCCCTCCTTATTAAATAGGTTGTATATATTAAAATGTTTAACTTTAAACTATACTATATTTTAAGGAAGAAATATATAATGTCACGACGGGCGCGATGTGCAGTGTCGTCGGTGAATACTGGAAACACACTATTAATTGTATGGTGACGAAGTAAAGGATGACTTGCCAGGTCATGACCTTCGTCAACTAGGCTATTTACGCTACGGTAGGCTGAATAGGCTTCCGGAGGTCCGGTAGGGCTACTGACTAAGCTACAGAATAGAACTATCACCCGTACGGCTAGCCCAAGGGCTAGGAGCCGTGACTTATAACTATTAATAAACCTTTTAAAAAGCTTAAAGAATTATTAAATAAATTAAATAATTAATAGGAGGGTAATATAAAAGACTTTATTAATTTCCAACTTTTTATAATAATAATCAATTTATTATTAACCTAAAAGATAAAACCATTAAAGCTTAAAAATAAATAGTTATTAAACTCTTAAAACTTTATAAAATACCTTATTATAGGGGTATTATTAAAGCATTTATAAACTACGAAGTAAAGAATATCCTATTAGAACTATACATTTAATTTCTTTATTTATAAAGAAAGCTTATAAAAAAAAGCTATTAAATTATTTTAGATTTAATAATATATTAATAACCTAATTAATTAAAAACGCTTATTATAAAACTATTATAAATGCTTTAAATACTATAAAAAAGATATAATATATTATTAAATTTCCATTTAGTACTATTAGAAAAATATATATAAATATATTTATAATGCCTTAAAAAGCTATATACCTTATTAAAAAGTATAATTTAACTAATTTAAAAAAGAATATAAATATAATAAAATAAAAGATATCCTTATAAATTAGGTATTAAATATTTAATATATACTTAATAATAATAAATATAAAGCTATTATTAAAGTATACTATAAAATAAATATATACCTAAAGGCTATACCTTTTAAAACTATTAATTTATAATAAATTAAAGCTTTTATTAAGAAATAAATTATTTTTTAATATAAATGGCTATTAAAAATTAAATGTAATAATAGTTTTAAAAATAAAAAAGAGGTAATAAAAGCAATAAAAAACCTAAGCTATTATATTTAATTTGGTCCAATATATTACCTTTAAGGCTAAAGATTAATAAAAGGTAATTATTAATTAATTATTAATAGTTTCTTAAAAACTATTAATAAAATAAAAAAGGGTTAAATAAAAATACTAAACAAAATAGTATAAGCTAATAAAACAGTAATTAAATATTATAATTATAGCTTATATAAAATAATATATAGATAATTATTAATACTTTTAATTAAAAACATAATATTAACTTAACAAATGATTAATTAAACTAAATCTATTAAATATATTAACCTACTTTTTAATAAAATGCGCTAATATATTTAAAAAAAAATATTACAAAAATATAATAAATTATTATTAAAAAAAACAATATATAATAAAAAAAGCTAATTAACGTTATATATATAAAGTATAACTAAAAGCTTTAAAGGTTAATAATCTAGTTTTAATATTTAATACCTTATTAAATAATAATAAATTAAAAAGTATAAAACTTCTTTATAAATAAAAAGGTTTATATTTAATTATAATATAAATAAGAAATAGGAAGTATAAAGTAAAAAAACTAAATAGGTATATAAAAAATAATATATATATATTAAATAGCCTATAACTATTTATAAAAGATAAAGCTAAATTTTAAAAGTTTTTAAACCCTTTAAAAGATAAATGGATTATTCAATAGTTAAAAGTAAAACTCTTTAATTAACTAATTAATAATTAAAAAAACTAAAATACTATTAATAAAATAAAAGATAAATAATAAGAAATAATTAAGGAAAAGATAATATTATAAAAGATTAAGATCTTAATTATAATATAAAAGAAAAAAGGTTTTATAAAAGTTAATAATAATTAATTAATAATATTAATAAATAGATTATTAAAGTAATAAAATAAACATATTATATTTCCCCCTCCCCCTTCTTCTTTAAAAAGATCTAGCTATTTATAAATAACATTTATACCCCTATTATACCTAATAATTAATCCCTTATTATTCCCTACCTTATAAAAAAAGGAAAAGATCTTAAAAGAAAAATTTAATAAAATTAAAAAAGCATTAAAGGTATAGAAAGCTTAACTATTAAATTCCTAACTATAGATATAAAATAACCATACTTTAAGGTATACTTTTCTGGAAAATTTCCTAAATTTATATCTTTAATCCTCTTATAATAATTATATAAATGTTAAAGATAATAATATTTAATATTAATATTAAAGTATTTATATTTAAATTATTTTATTATATAAAAATAGAAGCTATAGGTACCCCTATAAATAAAAAATAATTAATAATTAAAAAATAGCTACATCCTATATTGGTTTATATTATTAGACTTAAAGAATTAACGTTTAACGCATCTCCCACTTGACCTGGCCACCCAATTGACCTGGCCACCCCCCTAGCCCATACAAATAACGTCGGTGCGCTAATCACGTGATAAT